>NC_143421.1:2937500-2940000 GCF_059467195.1 Physcomitrium patens
CTTTCTAGTTCTGCATTATCGTGGTTTTCGTCTTTTCTTGAACAACGAAATCCAATATTGGACAATTTGGAAGCTTTTTTGGCGGAGTTTCGATCTATGTATGGTGAACACGATGCAACTCGTGTTGCAACAAATAAGATCCGAATTTTGCGACAAGGAAATCGCTCAGTAACAGTATATGCTTCACAATTTCGACAACTTGCAATTGACATCAAGTGGGATGATGCTGCACTCATCAGTCAATTTCTTTATGGATTGCAATACGAAGTAAAGAAATTGATGCTCAACTTACCTGATCCTCAAACTTTGAGTCAAGCAATCGATTTTGCGGTAAAATGTGATAATCGACTTTTTGAATTTCGATCTGAGAATCATTCACGGGAACCTCAACGTTATTACTCAATGGCAACATCAACATCTTTGACAAACGTACATTCGGAAGTAGAAGACATGCAAATTGACGCGGTACGTTTTAAACCTCTAACTGAGCAAGAAAAGATTCGTCGTCGTCAAGAAGGATTATGTTTATATTGCGGAGAACCTAAGCACACTGCTCAACATTGTCCAAAGAAACGACGCAACTATAAAATGAGGGGTACGACGGTCAAAGAAGACAACATGTCGGAAAACGGATTCGTCCAGCTACAATAGGGACCGTGCAGCTGGAACCTTGTACAATTCCTAATGAAGGTCCTATCCTCTCCTCAGAACCCTCTCCTTGTTTTATAATAGACTTATATTTAGGACCTAAGAATTACAAAGCCTCTGCTTTATTAGATTCGGGAGCCTCAGCATGTTTTTTAGATGAACAATTTGTTAAAAGTCGTAAAATACCCTATGTACAGAAACCTAAACCAGTACATGTAGAAGTCATAGATGGTCGTCCCTTGTCTTCTGGAGATGTCACTCATGAAACTCATCCTATAAAAGTAACAATAGACGGTCATGATAGCTACATAGCTTTTAACATAATTAAATCCCCGTCCAATCCAGTTATTTTAGGTTTATCCTGGCTAGAAAAATATAACCCTCGAATAGATTGGAATTCGCGTAAACTTGACTTTTCCAAAAGCGTTATTAATAGTTCTACAAACCAAGTAAAAAATTATAAGTCTAGTACAGTAAAACCCGTACTGATAGGTGCAAAAGCATTTATACACGCAGCAAAAGAAGGATCAACTTTTGCTATTTATGCTGCACCTATTTCTGAAAACGTAAAGACTTCAAGTGGCATTCCAAGTCAATATCAGGAGTATCAAGACGTTTTTGAGAAAAAGAATGCAGATATTCTTCCTGAGCATCGTCCATATGATTGTTCAATCGACCTCAAGGAAGGAACTCAGCCACCATTTGGACCAATTTACAGTTTATCGCAAGATGAGATGGTTGAACTCAAGACATATATTGACGAGAATTTAGCGAAGAATTTCATACGCCATTCAAAATCTCCAGCAGGAGCTCCAATTCTATTCGTAAAGAAAAAAGATGGATCTTTACGAATGTGTGTTGATTATCGAGGACTCAACAAGATCACAATCAAGAACAGGTATCCATTACCTTTGATATCAGGACTCCTTGACCAGTTGAATCAAGCTAAGATCTATACAAAAATAGATCTAAGAGGAGCATATAATCTAGTACGGATCAAAGAAGGAGATGAATGGAAGACTGCGTTTCGAACCAGGTATGGACATTTCGAATATAATGTCATGCCCTTTGGACTCACGAATGCACCAGCTGCTTTTCAACATCTCATGAATGATGTATTTCATGAATTCTTAGACAATTTTGTCGTCTGCTATCTAGACGATATCCAGATCTATTCCAAGAACGTCGAAGAACATGAAATACATGTTCGTCAAGTATTACAAAAACTTAGAGATGCAGGATTGTACGCCAAGATGGAAAAGTGTGTATTTCACACTACTCAAGTTGACTTTTTAGGATACATCATTTCAAATGATGGTCTCATGATGGATTCTAAGAAAGTCCAAACAATCGTGGATTGGAAGATTCCAAGGACAGTAAGAGATGTTCAATGTTTCTTGGGATTTGCCAATTACTATCGGATCTTCATCAAAGATTTCTCACGAGTTGCAGCTCCACTTACACGCTTGACTAGTAAAGATAAATTTCAATGGAATCAAGAAGCGGAAGCAGCATTTGAAGCCTTGAAGACATCGTTTGTCTCTGCACCAGTCTTATATCGTGTTGACTTTTCCAAGGCATTTTTTATGGAAACAGATGCATCAGATTTTGCCTTGGGTGCAGTTTTATCACAAATGGGAACAGATGACAAACTCCCTCCGATAGCTTTTCATTCAAGAAAATTCTCAGCAGCCGAGATCAATTATGAGATCCACGATAAAGAACTTCTTGCGATCGTGGATTCCTTTCAAGAATGGCATCATTATCTAGAAGGCGCTTCTAGTCCAGTCACTGTGTATACAGATCACAAGAACCTCGAGTATTTCATGTCAGCACGCGTGTTGAATCGTCG